>NC_031770.1:82571097-82595031 GCF_001522545.3 Parus major | reverse complement strand
GCTCAACCATGCTTGCCGCTGGAGTTGAGTTATTCCTGAAGACAGGAAGGGATGGTCAGTGGTGGGAGAGGACCAACACTGTTGGTCCCAGTAAGGTCCCTGAGAGAAACAGAACAAAATATCAGCTCTTCCAGGGTGCATTCACCTTTCCTTCACCCCGAAGCCATGGCACCAGGGATGATTTTAGTGGTATAGAATAGCAACCTATAACCACTACCACAAGACACACACTCTGACCTCTACTAGGCACACCAGCAGTACTAGGACAGTCACCTCCCAGGTCACTTCTGCCCAACAGAAGCAGTCAATCAAGCCATTTTTGAGGAAACAGGTTGCACAAGGGCACATTTAGATTGGGTGACAGTAAAAAAAATTCTCTACTGAAAGGTCTGCTGAGCACTGAAACAGGCTGTCCAATGATGTGTTGGAATCACCATTGTAGGGAGCATTAAAAAAGTGTGTAAATGTGGTGCTTAGGGACAGGGCTCAGTGGTGGACCTGGCAGCATTAGGTTAATTGTTGGACTCAATTAGAGGTCTTTTCCAACCCTAATGATTCTAAGATTCTATAAATATACTAAGTAAAGACAAGGATATCTAAACAGCAACATTTCACCTTCCCACCCAAATAGTGGTTGCAATTTTGTGTCAGAGAGAGAGAAGTGTTCCAGGCAGGATTACATCATCCTGTGGAAATGAAATGACCAGGAATGGGTCCAAAACATCTGTCTATCCTCAACAGCATCCCCAAGGTCATAAAAGAGTTCACTAACTGTAGCAGGGCAATAGGCAGGATATGCGTTGTCTGGCACACAGCACATATTGCTGCTTGAATAGCAAGGATACTCACTCATGCCCAAGTCTCTGTTAAACATCAAAGGAGTTACTTACACAGCAATAGATTGGACTAGCAGAGTAGCTGATAGCAGTTTCAGGAACCTAGGTGGCTTCGGTTCCACCAATGAAACTTTATTTCATTGTGAACATCTTTATATCTGTGTACATTTCATTTTTCAAGTGCTTAGTTAAAATATTCCTGGCAGATACCTGTTTAAACAGTTTATAAAAGCCTGTAACAATGTAGACAAGTATTACACAACCTTTTTAGGCAATCTGTCTTGGTATTTCACTATTCTTAGAAAGTTTTTCCAAATGTCTAGCCTAAGTCTCTTTTGCTGTATTGTAAGGCAATTATTTTTTACTCAATAATGTTGTTCCACTGCTAATATATTCCCTTTTCCCCTTCATTCTGCAATAGCTTTTTTAGTATTTAAACTCTGTTATCATATCCCAGATGGATCTTTCCTTCTCTAGACCAGTCAACAACAATATTCACATCTTTCCTCATCCACTATATTTCCAGCCTCCACCTATGCTTACTGATCTTTTTAAGACCAATATAAACCTGTATTAAAGTATAGTCCCTAAGACAAATATACACCTGTTTTAAAATGTCCTTTAAAGGACAGAACACTCTCTAACTGGGGACAGTATTCCAGCTAAAGTGGTGCTAATGAGCCAATGAGCAGAAGAATTTCTTCAGATGTCTACAAAAGATATAAATTATTATACAGTCTGGTAGGATTCAGTTTGTCTTGCTTACTAGATGCAGCGATGTTGCTGTGTCATGTCCAGCTATGATCCACTACAACCTTGGGATCCTTCTCTGCAGAACCACAAGGCAACCAGTTGTTTCATATCTTGGATTTACGTAGCGGACATTCCTGGCTAAATATAGAGCTCTTTGCTTATTCTTACTGAATCACATCTTATTTTCCTCATATCTCCTCTCCAATTTTTCAGGCTCCTGGCTAAATATTGGTCTTGTCCTCTATTGCATTTTTCCATCTTGGTATTGCCTGGAAATGTAATAAAGATATTCTTTCTTCCATAGTTCATGTCATCGATGAAAATGCTAACCAATGCCAGAAATACTGCAGCAGTCCTGGACATAGACAAAAAATTCTTTCTTTATTTGAGTGGATTGACAGTCAGCTTCTGCCTTCTCTCTAGGATAAATTACCAGAATAAAATAAGCTCAATATTGCATGTATTGACTATGCTATTAGCATTATACCATACAAAATCTCCCAGGCAGGATTTTTGTTTTACAGTTGCCCAGCACTGGCACTATATCTCAGCATTGAGGGCCCTGAATTAAAACTTTTACCTTTCTTAAACCCATTATCAAGAGTTGCATACCACACCAGCTGGACATCTTTTCCATTCCTGAGATCTGAATGCCTGTGTGGCTGGTTTGGATATCTAGGCCAGACATTGAGTTTTGTCTGCCTGTATTTCAAGGAAATATTTTCACTGCTCCTTTTCTATGGAGACATACCTCTACAAGTCTAAACCTCCAGGTAAACAGTTGTGAATTTTTATATATTAACTTATCTACAGCTATATTAATTTAGCCCTAGAAGTTCAAAGGCTTCTTCAAATTGCGGCTCAACAGGTCAAACTACCTTTCAAAAGTAATCAAAGCAGACAAAGTTGCTTAGCATTTGGTCTGCTTTTCTTTTCTAAAATAAAATACCATCTATTCAGACATTAGAACCCACTATATAATTACAAAAGTATTTTGTATTTTCTATTTAAAGAATCCAGGGCCAAGGAATTCCAAAAGGATTTTCAGGAAAGAGTGAATTCCAGTTTTCTAAGAATAGATCTCAGAGAGCTCAGGTAAAAATAGTTGACATAGACCATCTTACCAGATATATATTCTGCTTTCTCTACTGCATAGATTGCCAAACTTTATAATTTTTTTTCTAGTATTTTGAAGTGGATATATTTGTATGTATAAACATATAACCAAAGGCTTCTGTCTTTTGTTTAAATAATGCCCACCAAGTTTATTGACAGTGTGGGTCTTGTGTGTGCTTGTCTCTGGCATCTAGATCAAGATAAGCTTTTTTTCTTGAATTAGTTGAAATTTCATTATTTTTCATTTACATATTTCACAACATCCTAAAACTTTTCTAGTCATCCTATTCCTTCCTCACCACTTCTTCTCCCATTCTGTCAATGAGTCACAATTTGACCTAAACAGTAAATACCTTTTCTCTTAATACTGCAATAAATTTGTTACTCATTTGCTATTCCCAACCTATTCAGCTGATAGTAGCAGAGACAACTCCAGTGTTGTGAGATGCTGGCATTCATGTGAGGATTTATGCAGCTCTGAAAAACACATGCAGATGTAAAAAGTATATATAGGGGATGATGGTTGGTGAAAAACTCAAAATGAGCCAGCAGTGTTAGCTCACAGCCTGAAAGACAGCCAAATCCTGAGCTGCATCAAAAGGAACGTGGCCAGCAGGTTGGAGGAGGTGATTATTCCTCTTCACTCTGCTCTGGTGAAACCCCACCTGAAGTGCTGAGTCCAGTTCTGGTACCCCCAACAAAGGGAGGACATGGAACGTTGGAGGAAGTCCAGAGGAGAGCCATGAAATTGACAAGAGGGTTGGAGCACTTCCCTACTAACACAGGCTGGGGAAGTTGGGGCTGTATCTGGAGAGGGGTGTCAGGAAGCCCAAGAGGGACTCTTTGTCTGGAACTTGAGTGATAGGATGAGGGGAAATAGTTAGACAATGAAATAGGGGAAATTTGGGCTAGATATTGCAAAGAAATTCTTTATTGTGAGGGTGGTGAGACACTGGAAAAGGTTGTCCAGGGAAATTCTGAATGCCCCAGCCCTGGAAGTGTTCAAGGTCAGTGAATAAGGCCTTGAGCAACCTGTTATAGTGGGAGTTGTCCCTTCACATGGAAGGGGAGGTTGGGACTAGATGATCTTCACGGTTCCTTCCAATCCTTAACATACTATGATTCTGTGATTCTCAATCAAATTAGTAGAGGATAACCCCAAACCAAAATCAGCAGCCCAGACTACACTACTGCTACTACTAATACTACTACTAAAAAGCCTGCTTCATGATGAAACAGAATATTAACATTTTTACCTGAAAGTTTATGGCCCGGGAGACCAAATATCCAAGATGTTCATCCTATTGAAAAAAGGTCTTTACCACCATATGATAAACAAAAAGTATAAATGACTAGGCATTCAGAACCTGGCTGTAGACCAAATAATGATAAGAATATTGAAGAGACATATGATATTCAACAGACCATAAAAATGTCACCAGAGCTTTTCCCAGCATATAGTGCTGAAAGTTTCTGGTGCTGAAAGATTCATAAAAGAAAGGAAATTTTAAAACAACTGATGATTCCTTCCATTGCTCACAATTTAACACGATAAGGGATTCATAATGGCATGAACCACACAGGAGTGAAAAGAAACTTGAAGTTGGCTGCAGGTTTATTTTATTGGCCTCGAGCAGCATGAGCAGAAGAGAGGAAATGTCAGACAAGTGAGAATTGTTTCAGAAGAAGGTCTAAAAGTGAGATGGCTGCCAAGAAATTTCCATGAGAGAGAGCAAAAGTGGAATTACTGGAGGGGGTTCATACAGGTGGGATAACAGGTGATATCTAGCACACAAAAAGGAAAATTCTTCTCTTGATTCAATTTTACAAACTAAATGGAGAACTCTGAAACTCAGTCTGCTTTACATTTACAGGGAAAAAAGGATAGCACATTCTGAAATGATACCTCTAACTTTTTGTGCAAATTTGCTGGTTCCTAGCACAAGGTCCAAGACAGCTGTGATAGCCACACATGCTGGATACCAGAAAAGAGGGGTTGGTTTACATAATGTACCTGGGGAACTCTGCACCTAAAATGAAGTGGAGTACACAGTTTTAATTTAAATTCAAGTATTAGCTGCCAGCCAGGCCTGCCTGACCCTACATTTCAGACTGAGAAATCATCCAGTGGCTGCAAAACAAGAACCAGGAATTGTTGGTCTTAAGCCCCTCTCATAGAATCCTAGAATTATTAAGGTTGGAAAATACCTCCAAGATCATCGAGTCCAGCCTTTGAGCCTAATAAAACATAGCCCTAAGCACCATGTCCAGTTGTTTCTTGCACACCTCCAGGGATGGTGATTCTAAAACTTCCTTGGGCAGCTTGTTCCAATGCTTAACCACATTTTCAGTTGAGGAGTTCTTCCTTATGTCAAATTTGAACCAACGTTGTTGCAGTTTGGGGCCATGTCCTCTTATTCTGACACAACATGCCTGGCAGAAGAGGCCAACCCCCACCTGGAAACAGCATCATTTCAGGTAATTGTAGAGAGTGGTAAGGTTTTATGCTGTTTTCTCCAGCCTAAACAACCCCAGTTCCCTCAGATGGTCCCCATAAGACCTGTGCTCCAGACCCTTCCCCAGCTCCATTGCACTTCTCTGAACTGACTCCAGCACCTCAGTGTCCTTCTTGTAGTGAGGGGCCCAGAACTGGGTACAGGGTTAGAGGAGTGTACAGGAGTAGAGGGTGGCAATCATCGCCCTGCTCTTGCTGGCCACACCATTGCTGACACAGACCATTGGCCTTCTTGGCTACCTGGGCACATCCTGGCTCATGTTCGGCTGCTCTCAACCAGCACTTCCAGGTGCTTTTCCATCAGGCAGATTTCCAATCACTCTGCCCCAGCCTGTAGCACTGCAGGGCACTGTTGTGGCCACAGTGCAGGTCCTGGCACTTGGCCTTGTTGAAACTCACAGAATTGGCCTTGGCCCATGGATCCGGCCTGTCCAGGTCCCTCTGCAGAGCCATCCTCCCTCCCAACACTCCCACCCAACTTGGTGTCACACATGAACTTACTGAGGGTGCACTCAATCCACTCATCCAGATCATTGATAGAGATATTAAACAGGACTGGCCCAGTACTGAGCCCTGGGGAACCCCACTAGAGACCAGATGGATGTGATTCCATTCACCACTACTCTCTGACAGCTTTTTACCCAGCAAACAGCAGACTCAGCAGTCCAAGCTGTGGGCTGCCAGCTTCTCCAGGACACTGCCATGGTATCAAAGACCAGGTAGACTACATCCTGAGCCTTTCCTTCATCCACGAGGCAGGTTACCTGGTCATACAAAGAGATTGTGTTGGCCTGCCTTTCCTAAACCCAGGCTGGCTGGGCCTGATCACCTGGTTGTTTCTTGCAGGAAAAGACATGTATAAGTATTATATTGAATTTATTTCTAAGACAAGGCAGAGTTCATCAGAATATTTTGTAGAACAGCTAGAGGAGACTCTTCTCCCTTGCAGAAACTGTGTAGCTCTGCATAAATAAATAAGAAGCAGAGGTATAAAGTAGAAATAGAGGAGTACTCAGTGGTGAGAACACTCTCTAGGAATTCTTAAGTTTTTATGGCATGGTCTTTGCATCAAAGTCAGTAAATAAAAGTCAGTAAATAAAAGGACCAGAACAGAATCACTTTTCAAAGTTTTACTGTACTTAAGGCACATACTAAACTCTCATTCTTTAATATACAGCAGAGCAGAAGCATTAATTAACACAACCACTGGCACAGCTGCTCCTCATATCTTTGACTTGTCAACATCCAGAAAATTCAAAGGAAAACTCTAGGCTGGTTACTTGCAGATTTTTTGCTCTGGGATAAATTACATTTAGCTGCTAGCAGAAAATATCTGTGCCAAGTGGAACAGTGTTGTGAAATAACAGGAAGTCAATGGAAAGACAATTAAGCTATTATGATTTTGTGGAAGGGTTCTGTATGGATAAAATATGGCCTATGTATAGACATTTTTTTGAAATGCATGTTGCATTTTTGTTCTTTGTTTATAGTACTATGACTGATTTAAATTAATGTTGACAACATGAAGACAATTTATTCAGGCTTATATGGAGTTTTGTTCAGCTGCCAACTTATCTTCTTTTTCTTCCTAAAAAAGAATTTACCTTGAAGTACACTCCCTAATATTTTCCTTTAGAGACATACAAAAGGAAAAAGAGATACTGATTTTTAAGACTATTGCAACAGATACCTTTAAACAAGGTACTATTTTTTAGTGTATTGCTGCATACTGGTGGCTTCTTGACTTTGGCTATTATCTTTTTCAGGCTTAAATACACTTAGAATAAATGCAGTAATAGATTGATTAATAAAATTTCAGCAAGGTTGATTATGCATAGCTCACAGGTTGGATTTACTATTCAAAAAATATTTGATCTATTACAGATTAAATGCACTCCATAGGTGTTAGTTTAAAAAGAAAAACCCAAAACCAGCAAGAAAAGAAACAACCAAAAGAGCAAAACAACAAAAACCCAAACCCAAATCAGGGTTTTTATGTTATACTAGTGTATTTCCATCCACTGCTTTTACATGAATACAAGTTTACCCAGGTGCACTAAATTGCACTAACAAAGTTTGATTTTCTTCATATTGATATTGATACCCAGAACAACATCAATGAGAAAATCAGCAGGAATTAATCCCTAATCCAACTGTTTAAGAACTCCACTGTGATTTCTGTCCCGCCTAATTTTTCTCCAGACAACACTACTCCTTCAGAATTCTCCTGAAGATATTTATTTACAAACTCTGGCCAAGTGCCCATATTCCTTTTTGTGGAACAGTATTATGTGTGTTAATGAGGTCCAGCGAGTTTATATTAATAGCTGGAAGGGAGAGTCTGGAATGTTTGTTAACATGTCAAAGACACTTTTGGATCAATTCCCCATGTGTCATTAAAGCCCATTTCCCTGTGGCCTTCATCCTTTCTTTCAAAATATATTCTATTACCCAAAATGCAGTTTATTTTTAAATATAGATATTTTAATTAATTTCTTTCCAAAACTGTTTGCTAAAGTGTCTATCAAGCACAGATGCAGATATTTCTCATATTTGACAAGATCTTAAGAACCTGGTGATAGCATTCACACTTCTCATAGGTGAATTCTTATTGTAAAGACAATGACTGTAGGGAATTATTGTACCATAGCTAAAAGTAGTTTCATTTAAGTCCTGCAAAAAGTAATTCATTTAAATCCTGAAAAAAGTAATAGGAACCACTATAGCTGTGGAAGATTTCATTAGGTTTGAAACAATATATTTGAGATCATGTGAGCTTAAGAAATATTCTCAAGAGAGTTTCATAAGACATGTAATAAAATCACAAGAGTTGGCAACAACCTTGGTCTATTTCATAAACTCTAGATAAATATGAACAGATGTCAATAGTGTAATTAATTTTTTGGAAGTTAATTTCCTAATGAATAATTTTGAGAATCAGAATTAGACACATAACACTTGAAATGTAATTGATTTTTGAAACAATTCAAAAATTATTTGAAGGATTTTCCCCTCCGATGTTTCTCCAATTATATTTTCATGTTCAGAAATACTTCATTTTTTTAATATAGTCACCTTATGACAATATGAAATATTCACTCTCAGTAATGAAGAACAATCTCTCTTCTAAAGAACAAACTGTGAAGCTGAGTGTAAAGACACTTCTATCTAATATACAGTAGATAATTGCCTAAAAATTAGGGAAATAAAATCCTGCCTTAAACACAGAAATTTTGAGTGTAACTCAGAGACATGGTTAAAAATATAGAACTTTTTAAGAAAGTGAAGCTAAAGATATAATAAAGAATTAAAATAGAAGAGAATCAGAAGAAATCAGGAACACACTACAGAAGGCACTGGAGCCATTTTCTGAAGCTTGTGTTACTGAGGTTTTCTTCCCTGAGATCTGGAGGGCATTCATTTTTATGAAGAGGCAATAATCCAAAGACAAGCAATTGTAGCATTATGTAACATCAAAAGTTGGGAATATTCTTTGATATAACTGTCCCAGCAGTTCAATCATTCTAAACAAAATGTTATTACATAAAAAAATGCTTTGACTCTTTTCCATATGCTTATCTTTTCCATAGGCTTTTAATAGTTTTTTTCCATCATGGCACTTCTACAAAAGCAAGGAGCTACACAACTAGAAACAATCATAATTTCAAACTTCACAAAATATGAATTTAAAAGTATGTAGTTGAATGCCAGCTTCTAATGGGGCTAAAAGGCTCATCTTGGGTCAATAAAGAAAACCAAAGAAGGGTGGAAAAATTAGTAAGATTTAAATTCCTCCAATATTTCTCTAATAGATCAGACCAATATGGGATCTGTTCTCAGGCTGAATTTTATCAGATAAATGAGTAACAAATAAAAATAAAAAGAATGTACTCATCCACTGGGGCACCTCTGAAACCTAAAAGAAACATTCACAGCAACTACATAAAATAACCCTTTACTGCCAAAGTTTCAGTCAGGATTATATGAAACAAAAGAAATTTAGAGAAAGCTGTCTATTCAGTAGAGCACTTATGTGCTTGAGGTATACTTAACACCTATAGTTTTTAGCCTTATCTAGTTTTCAAATACTATCATCTTTTGTAATGATTTAAGCTCCCTCTCCAACACGAATTTGCAGAACAGAAAATCATTAATGCAATTGTGCCTCTTGTGCTGTCCCATATGTGAGGTATGTCCACAGCATATTTCTCTGAGATCAGCTGATAAACCCATGAAACATTTCCACATTTCAGACAGTATGAAGAGCTGATCTTACAAGATTTACGTTTTTTATCTGTGATCTATTTCATCTGAACTACTAGAAAACACTCACTTTCCGTACCTCTTGTTGATGCTGGAGCCATGGACCATCAAAACCACAGTGGCAATGGGTGCTTGACTTAATATTGTAATGACTCAGGAGCTTTGCTGGAAAGGTGGGGAATTGTGGTTCCAGTCATTGTTCTCTTCGGCGCTTCTGGGTTTTATCCAGAGATGATCTGAAGCGAAGCGCACAAACAGTTCTGGGCACGTGGCCCAGGAGTCAAGCTTTTCCAAAAGCAGAATTCTCTCAGCACGATGACACAAAGCCAGTCTGTTCTCCTCAAGTACTCCTGTCTGTAGCACAGCTCAGCATCACCCACAGTGAGGATTACTTGCTACACAAAATGTTGGGGGACCAATGCTTGGATCAATCTGGGCTTGGAAAACAGGTCTCCTGCTTTCTGAGCAAGTGCTTTTTCAGACCAGTATTTAAAAATAATTATTTAGATACTGCAATCTGATCACCTAAATTCTGTAAGTAGTTTCACACTGTGAAATATAGTTTGCTAGGCTGTCAAAGTTCATACATGAGGTGAGTTTTGGGTACACCTCTTCTGAGATTTGAGGGGGGCTGCTGACATCACATACTAAAACACAAGAGGCTAATTTCTTCTTGTGTAGGAATTATGCCCATCATTCATGGCAGACAGCAGAAGGAAAAATAACATACCCAGGGATACTACTCATTTCAGGAATTTCTGCATATCACTATAATGACCCACTTATAAGTTTCATGCCTTAACAATATCACCTTACAAAACCACATGTGCCATTTTCACTATCTTTCCATCAAAAAAAAAAAAATAAAAAATCAGGGACATAACGATAAAATTGTACTTAAGAAAGCAGAAAAAACACTGAAAAAATGAAAATTAATGGTTTTTTGAATCAATGTCAGCTATGGAAGATATTATCTATCTAGGTTTTACCATACTTCAAATGCAAATTCATGTCATGGTGAGCAGAGTAACTGCACAGGTTCGTTTCTGTGTTGAACTATGTCATCATTCACTACTGTGCATCTCTTATGAGAAAAATGATTAAATTAATGTTATTTGATAATGTCAGCCAGACCTTTCCTTTTACCAGACTTTTCAACCATTTCTCTCATACTCCGTTTTCCACTTGCACACAGCAAGTCTCTGACCCTAGAACAATCCTTTGTGCCTGTGGTTATGTGGATGCCACACCTAAGAGAAAGAAATATTAAAAAAATTTCCTGGATCCATAACAACAATTCTCTTTTGAGAATGCCTGGAAATGGTAATTAAGACTAGGCCAGAAAAGAATTTGTCATCGTAACAAGTTTGAATTTCACTGTTTCAAATAAAAAAAGTCTGCTGGAGACTACAATCACATCCTTCCAGTAACACAAAAAGAAAGAACGATTAAATGTTCCTTGTTGAGAAAAAAATAAAGGATATAATGAAAGCCATGGCCCAAACTCAACTGAAGGAAAACACAGGGTCCAGGAATTAATTAGTGAAGCTATTTGTATTCATTTGTCAGAAGGAGCTGACAAGCAGCCAGTGGACAGGAAGAAACTGAGGAGGCTTCAAAACAATCAATGATTGTGTGAACCTGAAAGAAAATAAGGCAGAGCAGGACAAGGAGTTTCCTTGGTAAAGCACCAGATAAGTTAAGCTGAGAAGGCAAAACAACGAATTCTCCTTGGTCTTAGTCTTACTGTGTTCTAGACAACAGAATTTTGCATATGGACTTGGCAAGGCATCAGATGAAAGAAACAAATAATTCTGATGTAAATTTATGCCACATATTGCCCAGTTCCTTAAGCCAAGTAAATGACACTGGAATGTAGTTCTTCTGAGGATTTATATTACATTCCCTCTCCTGATTCCTTAAGCCAGTGGTGTGATTGTCCAGTCTCCAAATAATTTTCTGACAAGAGTGCAATCATCCATGTGTCCTTCCCTTGTTGTTCCATAGCTGAAGAAAAAAGTGGAGCCACAACACACTTCTCATCTCCTCTGCTTCAGCAGGATAGTCCTTTAAAGATTGTTGTGTCTTTAACTTACCCTATGATACCTCTAAAATATCTTGTCCAAATTTCATATTGAGTAAATTGAAACACTGTGAATTATATAGCAAATGTTGCAGAGGAGGACTTGGAAGAGAGGATGAGTGAGTGTGGCAAGAATAGAACTCTGCATTCCAGTCATGATTCTTTCTATAATAAAACTAAAAAAATGGATGTTGCTGAAGCATAAACCACTGCCCTTGCATATGCTATCGTAAAAAGCAGAATAAATTTTAATAAAGTTTAATGAATTTTTAATAAAGTTTAAGTTCATTTTGGGAAAAGTGTAAGTTTTTTGTAAGATTTGACTCCAGTGTTGGTTCTTCTGGGTTGTGACTCATCATACCATTTCTATTTCTTAATTTTATTGTCAAACTTATTAAGTTGATAAATTTAGTGGGCCTGTACAAGTGGGGATACCATAGTGCAATACAGTGATGGAAGATAGGAAGAAAATAAACAATCCTGTGTAAGAAAATAAACATTTCAGCTGGTACTTTGGCTGGTTGTTATGTGACCATGGTATGATGATCCCATTTGCTACTTCACTGGCAATTAGAAATTCGTTATCAAAGATAAGTCCACACCACGAAAAATGTGATTGTTTACATCTCATCTGAGATGATAGACAGTTGATTTTATTAAGCTGTTTGTGCTTTTCACCCAACAACAAATTAAAACAGAATTTGGTTTTAATAATTATAGGTTCCTGCAGATCACTCATCTTGGTATGCTGCAAAAACTGACCTTTGAAGGTAAGGTAGTAAAAGTTCCTGCTCAGCAAGATTTCAGGCAATAATTTTCCAACTTGTTCTTACTTGTGGTCAGGAGGGAACTCATCAAAATCAAATTTGAAGATTCATGTGCTGATTACACTTTCAGCCAAAGTAGTGGACTTATGAATCCTCTTTCTTTCCCTACACAAAAGGAACTTTCTCCATTTAAACTAAAGTACTTGTAATCAAATCTCAACTGATACAAATTCTTTTTATACCATGAACTTTCCCTAAGTTTTGGCCACAAGTTAGAGTTTTTTGTTGTTGAACTGAATTGCTGTTGAAGTCAGTTTATTCCATTGTTTAATTAGATACAGCTCCACAAATATTTTATGGTGGTTTTTTGTTTGCTTGTTTGTTTGTTTTAAATCTCTGCCTATCTGATTAAATTCTAAATCATTGTACCAGCCAAAATTGAAAAACACCTTCCCTGGGGTACCACTGCTTTTCTTCAGACATCCTCATATGAGCCATTACCTCTAAGACAAATATGATGTACCAGTCTCCATGTATTGAAAGTAAGAATCCAGTGAATTTGTTCTTTCCCATGAGAAATAAATATCTTTGTCTCATGAATTCCCCATGAGACAAAGACATATATGTCATTGAGAGATTGAATATCTCCTGGTGGAACTTATATCTCAGTGACAGACTATTCAAGCAGGATCCAGCTGTGCCATATGAGCATAGAATGCTATTTAGACCTCCAGAACTGTCATATCCAGCAACCAGTTCCACTGCAGGCTGGCACAATCCTCTCCTCTACCCCTCTGTTGTCAATTCCAGCTCCATCTCCCTTGCAGCAGCACTGGTGGCTATAATAGGGCATCCAGTCTGCCTAATCTGAGAACCTAATTTATGTTTTAATCTAGACAGTAAATACCTATGTTTCCTGTGCAAGCAGTAGAGGTAGATAGATAGATCCCTTGAGGGAGGGTACTACTGCTGTATAGCTCACCATAAGCACCCAAGTTACAGGGGTTGAACTCTAGCCTAGGTTTATAAAATAAGACTATTCTTTCACTTCAGGAAACGGAGAAGTAGAGGGAGGCAGCAAAATGTTTTGGAAAAAAATGTCAGAAATTCAAAACATTTATGTGAAAACCAGAAGTTATTGGCTTTTTCTCACATGGGGGAATATATCCTCCAATAGTGACCTCAGACTGTTCAAGATGTTATAAAAGATAAAATGCATCAAAGGTGAGCTTCTGTTATAGGCATTTGAGAGATAAATTTGCCCCAAATTTTCACAAAGTGTGAGGAAGAAGAGCATGTTCAATATTTATTTAATTCTCATTCTGGCCACATGAGTATCAAATGAAATATTTAAACAACACAGAGAACTAAGATGTCTTTATGTGTGTATACATATATAATACATAATTTCACTTCAATTTTATGGTTGCATGTGACCCTTAATTTCTGCCAGTTATTCAGTGATTCAGCTGTGGCACTGAGTGACATGATAGCACATCACAAAATTCCTATACCCTAATTTTATAATTCCATAGCAATGACTTTTAATCTGTTCTATTTCCAAAAACTGAGGGAGTAAGCACCCAAGGAGAAGTAGCCTCATCTGATTAAGGTGTGTTATTTCTGCTAGCGAGAACTCAAAAATCAGCCCTTAATTGAAAAAACAGATACAAAAATTTTTAAATAACCCTACAAAAAAACCCATACTGTGTGAAATTTGAATATACTAGAACCTAAATACATGGCTCTGAACCCAGACACTCAGATTTAGAAAGATACTTGTTTCTCTTTGCTGGCCAAAACTCTAATGCCTCTTCAGTGCAAACAATTTTTAAAATGTATTCTACATTTTTAAGTGGAAAAGCATAATGCTTCTTCCCTCTGTTCCCAAGCTATCCCATATCCAATGAACAGTTCATTTTTCCTAAAACATTGTTTAAAATTTAAAAAAGTACAAGTCCTATTTTTATAGTGAAAAAACCCCAAGCCTTATATGTCAAAATAGTCTTCCCAGCAATATTTCTAAGATCTTTGTGACTGACTAGATTAGATGGTCATGTTTGGTTTTTTTTTGCAATTTGCTACATTTTTCCTACAAAAGATCAGAGATCTTTACACAAAAAGTATCACATTGACCCATACATACTGACTCATTGTCAAAAGCTTGGTATTTGTTTAAAGCTTATAAAACATAATATAGAAAATATCTTCATTCAGATACACTTATACATTTAGCAGAGCCTGTTTGGCATTATTTCACACTGTGCCTCAAGCTGTTATCTGATACAACCCATAGGTGTCATCATTATCATTTAACCAGTGGGTAGCTGAGACAAACAAAATTTCAGTGTGGTTTACTCAGGGTGCCACAAACAGACCTTGGGTACATCACAGCTCTGAATCATGCTCCAACAATGATACCTCAGGGATATCAGTGCTCTGTCCTCTGCCTCAACAAATGAAAATGACCTTGACATTTTCAACTGGTAGAAATGTACACATACAGACACATTTTTGGACTTATTTTGTGAGTATGTGCTTTGCTGCTTCTCAGTGATCAGAGAGTCTCTTTACAGAGAGCAGATTCTCTATTTCACTTGCTGTTGCCAGCACTAAGTTCTAAAGAAGTTTGCTGAACTCATGCATACTAATAAATTTCCAAATATAAAATACTACTATTAGAAACAAATAAGTCATGAAAAAAGGACAGATCAAAACAAAAAATCCAGAAATCCTGAGTTTATGCAGTGAAGGTTATATTCAAAAATCCACTGTTCCTAGGGGTTGAGATTTTGTTCCATAAATGACTTCAATTACATCCTTGATTTCTTATATCCTTTAAAGGTTGATAGAAATAAAGCTATTAAATATTCTAATATTAATAATATTAATGTTATTGTAATTGTAATGTTATTACAGATGTTATAACTATAGAGCTGACAGGGAAAATATTTAGGAGACTTGTTTTAACTCACTTTAAACCAATTAACTGCTGTAACACAGCCAGTTTTATGGACTTGACCACAAATCAAGTCTAATGTATACAATATTTTTAATAGCTTTTTACTAAAGATGTGCCAATTTCTTCCTTTTTTAAATTATTGAGTATAGGTTTCTTTTGCATTTGGAAAAACAGCTCTTATGTGTTCAAAACTCACTTTTGACAAAATATAATAATCTGAAAAAATATGGTGCTCTTTTGTTCTCTCCTCAAAAGATGCTTTATTTTTGTGATTGCAATTATTCTACTCCTTATTTAGCTTAGTTTCCAATGATGGACTCGTGGCAATGCTATTTTTCACTGCAGGACTCAGTTTTTGTGGTGGCTGTAATTGGTACAAACACTTGGCATCTTTTCAGATCAGTGTGGTTGGAGAAGCAGCACTAACACTTTACACATCCAGAAAAATTAAAAATAATGAATTAATTTTACAGATAATAAATAAACCAATGTGTTAAAGGGGAAAAAAAACCCCAAACCCACCAAGCACAAGTTACAGAACCAATGGAAGTAGATGTCTAGTTTAATAATAAGTTCTCTTTATCTGCTGGGCCCACAGAATTCTCAGCAGCTGTATAAGACTGCTATGGATTCTCCAAAACTGCAATCATCCAATTAATCCATTTCCTCCACCCCATCTGAGCTGCAGAGATCCCTCTAGGGCATGTGGGACCCTGCAAGCCCAGATGTGTGAAGCCAGGCAGGCGTTATGAGGTGTGCACTAGACACCTGCAAGGCAGTCATGAGTCAGAAGACAGAGATTTATCGATATGAGAAATCTCAAGACGCCTTACTCTGGCACAGACATTGCCAAAGGTTGTAAGAGCCCTTCCATATCTAAATGCTGTCTACACACTTCCTGGGATTTTAAAATGCATTTTGGAGTGACCTTCAACTGGCCAACTCTGTGTTCTTCAATTTGAAGCCAGACCAGTGCAGAAGGCGTCAAAAAAGTGAACTCCGTAAATTATTCCCTGCCCGACTCCTGGTGGAGTGTAAGAAATGAGAGCTTAAATGCAGTGTCAAGACAGAAAACTTTCAATCTAGGAAATGGCCAAATTGATAGCCCAAAAGAAAGAGAAACAGGAAATTCTGAACAGAGGTATAATTCAATCTTATTTTTCATATAAGTGAGAATCTTCAAAAGTGGGAATAACCACTGCTCTGAAAAGACTGCCTTCTGCAGGGAACCAAGATACATTAATCATTAGTAAGAATGAAACCATGACATTTTTGATTTGCTGGTGAAAAGGCAAAGATGGGTCAGTACTTACGTAGCTGATGCTGATATTTGAGTACAGTAAATGAATTGCAGCTGGAAGCCTTATTGTTAATATTTACTAGCCTGTGCCAGGAAAATAAAGTACCATTTATTCCTAAATATCCCTGAATATCTTCAGTGCAAATGATATAGGGCTTCCACCCTGGAGTCTCCCCAGCCACTCTCTGCACATCATGTCACCACATTTTTTTGCCTGCTTGCCCGTGCCTGCCTCCATTGAAAGGTAAGGCAGGTTGGAAGGGGGATGGGGTGTGGTCCCTTAGGTGCCCCAGCCTGGAAGATCTGGGAATTGCTGGAGTGTAGCTTCCCATGCCAGCAATCTTCATCTGTGGGCAGACACAAGCATGGATTTTAGAGTGCCAGCCCCTTCCAGGGCAGCTCAGTCACTCTCTTTCATTGACATTTCCTGCCAGGTTTGGCACTGCTCATCTGCAGAAAATTTGGCCAAGGCTTCTGAATAGCTCACTATGACCTGGTGCTGCCTATTCATAATTTTATCTTCTATATTCCTATGCCCAGAAATAAAAACAATGATGATCACTATGTAGTTCCTTGGGGTTTTTCCAGCATCTCCCTTCTTGAAGAAATGCACCACAAGATCTTTTCTGCAGTCTTGTGTAACTTCAGCCTCTTTTCACAATTTATCAGACAAAATAATTAATACCTCCACAGCCATGGGTCTCACCTGGTGAAGGAATGCAAATATGGAAACTCCTAACGTGATAAGGAACATTCAGCATAGATTTATCATAAAAAATGTCATTATAAATAATTCCTCAGAGTAAGCACACCATCTGCTTTTCTGTGCCCTGCCAACTTTCATAGCTCTGATGGGAGAGGCTGCCAAGACAAATCTTGGCAGGTTTCACTGATACCTGGTAGAGTGCTAGCCAACAGAGTTTGTCAGCTCAATCAAATTTCTTTCTTTGACAGCATAAGTGGCTTATAGGCAGGAAGCGGTACGTATGGTATGTCTGGCTTTAATAAGCTTGTGGTAGTGCCTCACATCACATCCTCATACGCAAACAATGGAAATACAGTCTAGAATGTTTGTTCATGAACAACATTTAGGGACATGACTGTCACTAGACTACAAGCTCAAGCAAAAAATGCAAGTATTTGGGTTGCACAAAATTATTGGTCTGTAAGTAGTCTCTCACAACCAGAATAATTTTGTACATCACTAGACAAAAAAAAGTCAGTATAGAATAGGTAAATAAGCAATTGAAATCTACACTGAAAGAGTAGTTACCAAGGGCTCATTATCAAACCAAAAACAATAATCAAGATGGGTTCAAAACAGGTTTTACTTATTCAAGTCAAATCTTTTTATTATACAAAATATTATCATTTATTAAATGAATATAATTAAAATTTAGTGTGTGTTTAATTATAATTATATGGTTATTCATTCTATTGTGTATCATATTATGTATGTTATCAATAATATGCAGTATTTACATGAGTGACTTAAATAAGAAGACAATTCATTTATGAGCAATAGAATTGCAAATAAAATACATAAGGATCATTAACTAGTGCCATACATAAGACAGATGAGGCAATTATACATCTCTAGGCTTTGAATTTTTTCATTCAAAATTTTCATTCAATTACTTATTGCATGCATTGTAGTAATCTTCCAAAAAGTGGCAAACACTACGCTAGTTTGAATCAGCAGCCCCTTAGCCAAATTTATTTATACCTTAAAAATATAAATAAAGTTACGATAAGGAAAATTTTATTTAAAAAAAGGAGGGGGGGAAATAAAGGAGGGAGTATATTGCCTTAACATTTTCTCTCATTGTTTTTCTTTATTAGAAGAAGAAAATAGCATGCTGACTGTGTAGAATATCTCTAAACTGTAGTGTGCCTATTTGTTCTTTATTCATGTGCATATTTCACTAAGTGATCTTTAATGCCTTTGACTTTTTCAATGTAGGAAATAAGTATTCATGCAAGTAGACAGATGGATTTTAATTTTAAGTATTAAAAAAATCAACTTTATTTTCCTAGAGATTATCAGTCTTTTCCATGGAACTCATAATTCAACTGAGGTATTGTTCACCTGGCGGATGTTTACAAATCTTACTTCCTCAGGTCCCTTCTTTCAGTAGTCTTTGGACATCTGCCACAAATTCTCTTTCATGGGAGCATGATCTGGCACTGCTTTCTCATCTTCGTATCAATTTTCTTCAAGCAGAGGTGCTTCCCCAAGTCCCATTCATGCCATCATTCCACTTATGAGCCATCTGCAAACAATGAGGCAATTCAGAAAGAGAGCTGGATCTGGACACCTGACTGTGCTAAACATTTCCACTTACCTAGCAAGCAAGTCACAACAATTCAACTGATGAACACACAGCTTGGGTTTTATTCAGTCATCAATGATGGCTACATCACCAATATTCTTGCATTTCTTATATCACTAACATCATAAGATGAACAGGACACTGAAAAATGAACAAGATTGTGGCAGAAATTAGGCCCAGGTTTTGAGAAATCTGTAGAATAAAAACTCCATCTGCCTAATCTGTGATGTCCTTTTAATTGTTCCAGAAATTCTTGCTCAAAAGTTTATCAGGAAAAATTTATGAGGAAAGGATTGTGTTCATCCAATACCTACCAGAAAAATCCATTTACTGGAAAAGATGAATAGATAATCTCCTACATTGTACTTTCTGCTTTCAATCATACATTTCTTCACTATACTGTTTGACAGTTTGTATCACAAGACAAGTCCACAAATTATCCCAAATACCTAATAAAGATCAGTTATTTTCTGAAAATAAAACACCCTCTGCTTATCAAATCCAATGTGTAATTGGATTTTTTGGATTACTCCAAAAGTAAATTTGTTAATGATAAGGAAAAATATGAGTATCCTTCGTATGAGTGCATGCATTCCTCTTTGAAAAGTACATCCAGGAAAGTAAGTTTTAAAGCTCCTCTATGGATATAGCTTTATAAACCATTGAAATGGTTGGCATGCCAGGAAGAGGTCAAATGTTACAAGGCTAAGCATAAAAACTAACAAGAGAGTTTCAGAGTTCATTAAAAGTCAATCCTGCCCTTGTACATGGGATCAGATATTTGCTTTCTTTTTGTTTTTTTGAATGAGAAAATGCATTTCTTATAACCATAACAATTATTTTTAACATGATTTAAAGTATCAAGCACTTCCACATATGAGTTGATGCTAAATAAAGATGAGGCACAAAATAAAGCTGTTTCTGTTTTTCCTTCATATGTTTCCTGTCTCCCCAGGCCTGTCCCTCCTGTTTTAGCAGTGCTGATGTTACCAGCCCCCGGGCAGAGCAAAGCAATCCTTGGCAAACAGTATCTAGATCAAATTCTTCCCTTGATTTCATATTCTGGGACTGGCAGCTGAAGAGTCTCGACTGGCTCCTTATAGAAAAACAAGGTCTCTCAGGACCCTCTTTAGCATGTGTTCTAATGTCAAAGAGGCTACCATCTCTGTCAAGAAATAATGCAGTTAGGTCACAGCATTCCTTCTACCCTTTTTGACAAAAGGGCACAAAAAAGTCAATTTAAGCAAAACTGCTGATATACACTGAGTGAGGGCTCTGACAAATAATATAGAAAACACATCATTAAAGAGAGCTTCTGGGGGAAGAAAAAAAAGGTAGAAAAACCACCAAAGTAAAAAAATCTGAGTTCTGAAAATAGGGAGAGTAAAGCAAACATATTTTAAAGGCTTAGCATGGTAAGAACACCCCCTTGATGAAGAAAGGACCCAGATGCAAAAGATAAAAGAATAGGCAGAATATTTCTCTATAGGTTTGTTATTTGTTTGTTTGCTTGATTGTTTTTTACAGATAAACGATCAGGGACCTTGTCTGTGTAAGAGAACACATCTTTACATTATTCTAAATATTTTCCCAGGAATATTTCCACCATTTTGACTAATGATCATTCAACACATGTACAGAGATAACTTGGCATATATCATCAACATGCCTGAGAATTGAAAGAATGCTGTCTGGTTTAGGCAGAACTACATGAGTTTCAATAATCTCCAGAGTAAACTTAAGGGTTATGCTTCTCCTGTTTCTTCTTGTCTATACAAAATTTTAGACTGCTTTGAAAGCTCTGAAACATCTCCTGTATGTTGCCCAACTCAGCTGTTATTTACTGGATGCTCTGCATCCACAGAGGCTTTCTGAAAATCCCATGGCTAGTGGCTGAAGGTGTCTCTACTAATTGTGGTGGGGTGGATGAGATTAATTTTAGATGACACTTCAAACTTAAACTATTCTATGATTCTATGTTTCTCTAAGTTTACACCCAAGAGAACCAATACTTGTACAACCAGAATGGAAAATTCCAGTCCAGAAAGATCATGTCCAGAACAACCTAGCATGTTTTAAGACAAAACCACTTTGAACATTGATTGTTTTTCTCTTCCTGCCTTCCCAACACCAAAGTATTATTTACCTTATATAAATAAGAGAGAGAAGAGAGAGAGTATGAGATTTTAAGTGCACTTATGTGTGTGGGCATGCACATACTTTTCCTTCTAGTGAGGGAATTCCTCATACAATCATATACTCATAGAATGGCCTGGGTTGGAAGGGACTTTAAAGATCATCAAGGTTCAACCCCCCTGCCATGGGCAGGGACACCTTCCATTAGACCAGGCTGCTAGAGCCCAATCCAACCTGCCCTTGAACATTTCCAGATTTGGGCCATACACAACATCCCTGGGAAACCTGTTCCTGTGCCTCACTATCTCACAATAAAGAATTTTTTCCTAACATCTGATCTAAAACTGCTCTCATTCAGTTTGAAGCCATACCCTCCTTGTCCCATCACTGCATACAAAGTCACTCTCTCCATCTTTTTTCTTCAGGTACTAGAAGGTCACAATTAGGTTATCCTGAAGCATTTCCCAGGCTGAACAAATCCACTTCTCCCAGCCTTTCCTCATAGGAGAGGTGCTCCATCTCTCCAATTTACTTGATGGATCTCCTCTAGATGGGCTCCAACAGGTCCTTTCTGTCCTGAGGACCCCAGTGCTGGATGCAGCAGTGCAGGTGTGGTCTCACAGACCAGAGGAGAGGGGCAGGACCACCTCCCTGGCCTTGCTGCCCACCCTGCTTTGGAGGCAGCCCAGGATCCAATTGGCTTTCAGGGCTGTAAGCACATTGCTGGGGCAGGTCCAGCCTCTCTTCTAACAGCACCCCCAAGTTCTTCTCAGCAGATCTGTCCTGGATCTGTTCATCTCCCAGACTGGACTGACACCAGGGACTGCCCTGACCCAGGTGCAGCAGCTCACATTTGGTCTTGTTGAGCCACATGAGATTCCCACAGGCCCAGTTCTTGTGCTTGTCCAGGTCTGGATGCCATCCTGTCCTTCAGGTGTGTCAGCCACACCATTCAGCTTGGTGTCATCTGCAGATGTGCTGAGGGTGCTCTGGATCCCTTTGTTTCTGTCATTGAAACATTAATGAAGACATTAATTACTACTGGTCCCAATACACACACCTGATGGGCACCACTTGTCACTGATGTCCGTCGGGATTCAGAGCCATTGGTGGATGTGACTGTCCACCCCCTTCCTCATCCACCCAACAGTCTCCCCATCAAATCCTTCTGTCTCTGTCACTGTAGGACACGAGATAAGTAGCATGAGTTCAATGCAAGTGGCAGAGGTGGATCATCAGAAGGGTTTTGTTTCAGGGTTTCAGCCCCTATTATAAGGTGTTCTGATACAGTTTTTGCATTATTGGTAAAGGGAACACCTCTCTCATCCCATTGGTGGGACAAGAGAAAAACACTCAACACAGCTGTACAGTATTGTTTTGAGAACTACAATCTATTTACAAAAAATAGTCCTCGAGAGAGAAAGGTTCCCAAGAGACTTTCCCTTGGGAACAGATCAGCCACTGGCAGGCTGAAAACTCTCTCAGACTCAGAAAATCAGGTCCACATGTCTCCAATTTAGGGAGAAGGATGTGGTGGGGACCCACGTCAAAGGCTGTACTGACGCCCAGATGAATGTCATCTGCAGCCCTTCCCTTGTCCACCTATGCAGTTACTCATCATAGATGGCCAGCTGGGTTGGTCAGGCAGGATTTGTCCTTGGTGAAGCCATGCTGGCTGTCCCAAATCACATCCCTGTCCTCTATGTGCCTCAGGATAGCTTCTAGACTAATCCATTCCATGAGCTTTCCAAGCACAGAAGGGAGGCTGACAGGTCAGTAGTTCCCAGGGTCTTTCTTTTCACCCTTCTTAAAGATGGGCACAATGTTTCCCTTTTTCTGTTCACAGGATTGTCATGACTATTTAAATATCATAGACAGGAGCTTGGCATCTACATCAGACAATTCCATCAGGATTCTGGAATGCATTTAATCAGGTCCTATAGACTTATGTACATTCAGTTTCCTGAGGTGGTCACAAACCCGAACTTTACTTACAGTGGGAGGAATTTTGCTCTCCCAGTCCCCATCCTGGATCCACTTGAGAGGTGTGGTGACAGAAGTCAGCCATTAACTGGTCCTTGTTTGGTTGGAAATGCTTTGCTGATAAGAAGGAAGAAGGAACTGGACACCTGTTTGAACAAGAAATAAGCCCAGCATGTAGCATGGAGATCAGGGAACAGAGGAAAAAAAAAAAAAAAAAAGAAAAAAAAGATAAATTATTCAAAGTAATTATTTGCTATTTGCTGCTAGCAATAAGATAAAATATCTTCCAAATACATTTCCAGAAAAGTAAGTATGAGTTGTCCAGATGACTCATATACAAGGGAATTGGATATGATTTCCTGCTTTTTGGTCTAAAAGTATCCCCCTCCAAGTTTTCAAAAAGCAACGTGAGGGGATCCACAAATTCCATGAGCTGGTGTTGCCAGTCCCAGCCGCTTCAGTGGCCATGCTCATGAAAGTAACCTGCTTAGAGAGTGGGTACAAAATGTTCCTTCAGAAAAAGCTGTGGACAGCCAAAAGAAGAAAAAAGAAGAAAGTTACATGGAAAAAAAGTAAAAAAAAAAATAACCAAGAAATTAAATAAGGATATAAATGTATAAATACAAGTATAGCTCTAAAGCAGAACAGTGTGCTTGAGACTGAAAAGAATGAAATACAAGAGTCCTGTGTTATAGAAAAAAGACTTGAAAATTTTCAGGCATATATATTCACCAAATATTTCCTGCACACAGTACAAATATTAACTCCTTCCTTCCTTCCTTCCTTCCTTCCTTCCTTCCTTCCTTCCTTCCTTCCTTCCTTCCTTCCTTCCTTCCTTCCTTTCCCCCTTCCACCCTTCCTTCTGCCCTCCCTTTCTCTCTTTCTCT